>NC_133536.1:129704041-129731541 GCF_048544455.1 Silene latifolia
TTACTTTCATGCTGTAGTGACGAAGATGCAGAATGTGACGCGTTTTACGCGCATTGGAAAGCTCAATTTCATGTTGATGGTCAAGTGGATATCAAGACCCTTGCAGAGCATATTATTTGTCATGATGATTACAATGATCAATTTAAGATTAATTTTGTGGTGCTTGCTATCTCTTTGTTAATGCACAACAATCAGAAGCCGTTCGTCAATCACCATGTACTAAAATCGCTGAGGAATGTGTCTGCCATTGGTCAGCTTGATTGGTGTCAATTTGTCATGGAGAGTTTGCGGTATAACACAAAGGATTGGGTCAAGAAGGGGAAGAAGAATCATTTTGGTGGACCTCTCCTGTTTCTAATGGTACAAATCTTCTGAGTTATATCTATTGTTAGTTATTATGGTTTAAAACCTACCATTTTCCAGTCATAATCCTGTTTCTACTTCCAGCTTGTTTATGTTGGCCGTGTTGTCCATGAAAAACGATTCGTAGAAAGAGATTACTATACTCTTTTGAATTGGACATCTGCTGCACTTTTCTCAAGGGAAAAGCAGGAGATGGAAGTTTGTTAGTTTGGTCTTGGTCGTGTAAAAGGTCGACCGATGGAAAGAATTATATTTTCTCATCCATGTAGACAAGTGGTTGAAAAAGTGCGGAGAGTGTCGAGGGATGTTAGTACTGATATAAAATTTCCAATTTCGTACTCGTCTCGGAGGTATATCCATTGATTCTCGAAGTATTCACTATTCGTTTTCAAGATTCACTTTGAAATATTTTCTTTGTTAGATGTGGTTGTTTACATACACACCTTTTCGATTATTATCCCAAACGTACCTTCATAGCACTAAAGATGTACCTTCATACTGTCCCTTGTCCAGGAGTTTGCAGATGACTACACTGCTTCAGCAAAGAGAGTCATGGAAGATATGGTTGTGTTAGATGAGAAATACGCGGTTGGTTTGCAATGTTTCCCAGGTGAAGAGTGTGTCAAACATGCCCATTCAGCAACTGAATTTGTATATTTGACATATGGTGGTGGTACCGAAGATGTGTCGTGTGCACCGCCGTAGGAATCCAGCACACTGGATGAGGATGAACAGTTTATTGTTGTAGCAAATGCAGCCGAGAAAGCGTACAAATTAAAACTTGCTCGTGCCAAACACAGAGAACAATGTGCTAAGTGGAGAAATTCATCCGTATCTGTCACTGGTGAATTTTCGTTCGATTTAGAGTTGGAGAAAGACTTTGCTAAGAGTGAGGCAAGGTTAGCCGTAGCTAAAGAGGTTAAACGGGATCGCCCTGTCACTGGTGAATCTTCTTCACGTGCCAAAAGGGTTCATTTCATGGCAAGTCCTTCCTATATACCTCTATCCAGCAACAAGCAACTGTCATCTCGTTTTGATCCGCTGTTTTCTGCTATCCAAGATGACACCAATGTGTTAACACCTCTTACTGCGGTGCACCTTCAAGTGGCTGAATATGTTTTCAGTGACCGGGGCACTAACAATCGTCGTTCCAGGTAATCTAAAATGTGAACTTGTTAAATTAACATTTTGTGAATGTCATTTTCACTGTTTCACATCTGACAAATAATTTGATATATTTTTTTGCTCTAGTGAGTACTTATATTCGTACAAGACTTATTTTGCAACACGAATGCATTTGTGGTCATTAAAGCCGTCTGAACATGTTTTGAGTGTTGTAATTGATTGTTGGTCATCATATTTGAATTGTAAAGAGGAAGAAAATAATCTTGGTACTCCGAAACGGTTCTTTTTTACAACATTTGTGCATGTAAGTACATTTACATACACTCTTAAATGTTGTGTGTAATATGTATTTTGAAATATTGTACTTCCCTCTTTCGTTACTTTCCCATGCTGTCTGTATTAGCGAAACCCAGCCCAGGTTTAAGTGATGAAAATATTTATGAATTGTTCGAGGCTCGTGTAAAAATGGAGTTGCAGCTTTTCCCGGGAATAGACATAACTTCAATCGCACTCGTAAGTTGTTATTGTTCGCTTGAAATACTTTCCAATTTTCTTTGTCATTGTTGTAATGCATTTTTAAAAAATTGAGTCATACTATTATCACATAAGTCCTTTCTTTTTTTGTTTAATTCCAACTACTAAACCCATTTGAACATCAACTTGTATATACCCATTTTATATTAAAAAAGTTCAGATTAGGTCAAATTAGGATAAATGGCCACTTAACACAATGTTAATGTTATAATTTCTCCATGTACTTTCTAAACGTACTAAATGTACTTTTTAAACATTTACAATGTTAATGTTGTAATTTCTCAATGTGGGGAATATCCAATATGCATAAGAGCAGTTGCAACTCTATGCACACGTTGGGAACATAGACCATGAGTCATACTATCATTCCATGTCTGCATTCTGCTTTTGTTTTATTGCAACTGCTTGAGCCAAAGAGAATTTTCTTTGCGTTTGCATTAAATGAGGTCACTTTATATTGCAATGTACCGTTCTCATTTTTTACATGTGCCTCACGATTAGCCAAAATGTACCCTTCCAAGAGTTTGACTGTGCTTATGGTTGTACGTCATTTGTTTTGTAATTTCAGTTTTTTTTTTCCCAATTGTACACGAGAAACACTTCTTCTTATACGTGGTTGACCTGGTGAGAAAGAGTTTCGTCATTCTTGACAACTCACTCTCAGATGAAGACGCCATCAAGAAATATGGTGTATCTCCTTTGTTAACAGTATGTTTGAATTTGACACATTCTTGTTGTTCTATTGAATTGGGACTATTAGTCGCGCTTAACACTGGTTTAAAATGTTTTGTCATAGATTGATTCTCTTGGAAGGTTTTTGGGTGAGAACCCAAAAACTTCTGACTCTAGCAACGTTGTGTTGGCTATGGATCCCATTGTTGCAAAGCTTAGTTGGAGAAATAACTACAATGTTGATGACTGTGGTATATACACAATGAGACACATGGAAACATTTATGGGATTAATCTCTTGGAAATGTGGCCTGATGAAAAATGATGTGAGTGTTGGTTCTTATTTTAAAGAAATTCATGTTCATTGTGTCTTGCCTATCTCATTAATTGCTGGCTTCTGTTTTGCAGCGGAGCGTGCTTAAAGTGTTACGATACAAATATCTATGCACATTACTAATGTTCGACCACAACGATTGTTGTGAAACTGTCGCTGATCATGCGAAGAAGGGTCATTTCTCTAAAGCTAGTGATTACATTTAATGTTCAAATATTATCTATGCAGTACGTTAGAATTTGTCTGATGACACCCCTGTTCATGTAGTATGATGTTTTAAATTCTAGTGTACGTTAGTATGTGTAATGATTTCAAATTGCATAAGCAAAATGTTCAATTTGTGAACCAATGTTTAGTTGCACCTAATTAAAGTACTTCTTTGTCCATTTTTTAGCGTGCTATTTACTTGAACGTTATTATTTCCTTGAATAGCGACTTATAATGTACTGAATTAGCAAAATAATATAATGTACATTTCAGGTATGCTTTTAAATCTCTTTTATAAAACAGTACATGCACATTTGAACAAACGTACACTACAAGAAAAACGCGGGTTAGTGACGGCCCTACCGACGGAAAAAAGAGGCCGTCAGAAAACACGGGAAACTGACGGATTTGTGACGGAATTTCCGTCAGTAAGGTTTCCTGACGGAGATTCCGTCAGTAACTATTGGCGCGTTGACAAAGTCAAAGGCGCCAAAAAACCTGTGATGGAATTTCCGTCAGTAATTCAAAACACTGACGGAAAATCCGTCATAGACCCACTTTACCAGACCAATAATGCATCACTTTTACACGTCATATAATATTAACTACTGACGGAAATTCCGTCAGTTTTTTTTTAAATCCTGACGGAATTTCCGTCAATGGACACAGATATTTAAATTATGTGTTGATGACAGGCTGTCAAAATAATTGACCCACTGACGGAATTTCCGTCAGTATGTTGAAAAATCTGACGGAATTTCCGTCAGTAGTTCAAAATATATGACGTGGAAAAGTGATGCATTATTGGCCTGGTAAAGTGGGCCTATGACGGATTTTCCGTCAGTTTTTTTAGGAAAACTGACGGAATTTCCGTCAGGAATCCTATTTAACTGACGGGATTTCCGTCAGTCATTCCTTTTATTCAGTAAATTACGTGGAATGCCACGTGTCAGATAACACTGACGGAAATTCCGTCAGTAAGGCAGAAAACTGACGGATTTTCCGTCACTTTTGACCTAGAAATAAAGACGGATTTTCCGTCATTGATCCGTCAGTTTTTTGGAAGACTGACGGAAATTCCGTCGATCGATGTATTTTTCTTGACGAAATAAGTGACCACGATTCTGACGGAATTTCCGTCAGTAAATTGAAATACCGACGGAAATGCCGTCAGTATGGCTTTAATTTTTCCGTCAGTATCCCGCGTTTTTGTTGTAGTGGTAATGGACGTTTGAATTAAATTGAAAGCACATTTATTTCTATCATACATTGAAAACAGGAAAATAGGTCTAAAATCACGTCAAAGATCTATCTATAGCGACATCATAATCTAAGTATATGAATGAACTTTTGAAGTTTTCTATCTTATTAAACGATCACATGCATTACAATTTAATTAATGTTTCATGTTCTTTTTAAAATAATTTAATGTACCTTTAAATATAATATAATGTACATTTTCCAAACAGTGTTTAACCATATTTTAGTTGCACCTAATTATCAAAACATGCACATTATGAATATAGATAATGGACATTTTAATTAAACTGTTTACATACATTACATATTATATACAGTGTAAACAGGAAAACCTGTTTAATAAACTATCAAAGATCTATTTTTAATCCCTTCCCAAAAAAAGGGTTCACTCGCCCATTGTTGGGTGTCTTTTGGTCTTGCGGCCGTACAAACCACACATAAGGGAAAAGGTTTAGGGTTGGATTAGGCGGATCCGCGGTAGCGGTATGCCTAATCCAACCCTAAACCCTTTCCCGTCCCGTTTTAGGATACCCGACCCCCTAGTTTTAATCCCGTCCCCAAAAAGGGTTCACTCGCCCCCTCTAGGGTGTCTTTTGGTCTTGCGGCCATTCATAATCCAACCCTGAACCCTTTCCCATGTCGTTAGGATACTTGGCCCCTAGTTTTAATCCCGTCCCCAAAAAGGGTTCACTCGCCCCCTCTAGGGTGTCTTTCGATCTTGCGGCCGTTCGTAATCCAACAACTTGAGCTAATTTGTACATTATGAATGTAGAAAAGGTACATTTAGAACTTTTAGAAAATACATTAACAAATTATAACATTAACATTGTGTTAAATGGCCATTTATCCTAATTTGACCTAATCTGAAGTTTTTAAGTATAAAATGGGTATATAAAAGTAGAGGTTCAAACGGTTCAAGCAGTTGGAATAAAAAAAAAAAAAAACAAGAATGGACTTATGGCATGATAGTATGACCCAATTTTTTAAAAAAAATACCGCCACTTTAAACTTCTTCTCTTTAACATCTTACTACTTTTCGTTTTCCCTGTCAATTAAATTGTAGCTGCACGTTTTCTCATTCTCAGATCGCTCACTTACTCTTTATCGCTCTCTATCGGAATGAAGGTTATACTCTTTGCCTTTAATTATTTGCTAAAAACAACTGTTTTACTTTTCATCTGCTTCGAATTTTACATAGTTTCCTTAGCTATTAATGTTCGAAGATGTTCATTATAAATCAGTCCTAGTATTATTTCTCAGGTGCAACAATATGCCGAAATTTATACGCATTGTTTCCTAATGATTTTGATGTACTTTGCTATGGCTTAATATTTGTTAATGTTTAGGATGTATTTTCTTCATGTACTTTTTTAATGTTTAGCATTTACTTTCTGGATACCTGTCCTTCATATTAATATGTCGGAATTTATACACATTGTTTGCTAATGATTTTGATGTAGTTTGTTAATGTTTAGGGATATACATAAATTTTTACGCATTGTTTCCTAATAATTTTGATGTTCTTTGCTATGGCTTAATATTTAGGATGTATTTTCTTCATGTACTATCTTAATGTTTAGCATGTACTTTCTGGATATCTGTATTTTTAATGGCTTTATGTTTTTGTCTTATATGTTTTTTTTAAAGCGCTTAAAACTGAAGAACACAGATGTCACTATGGTTGTGCAAAACAGTCCCGATTCACATATTGTTTGTCAACCTCCATCGAGATTCACCAAAGACTCTTCTTCTGCTGTGATAATTGAAGTTTCTGACAGTCCTACAATAGGAGTAGTGCATCATCCTAGCATTGGTCATACTTTACATACAGTTGACAAAAACTCTTCTTCTGTTGCAATAATTGAAGTTCCCGACAGTCCTACAATAGAAGAGATTGTTAATCGTCCTAGAGTTCGTCGCACTTCGTATAGCATCGTAAAAAACTCCTCTTATCCTTTGCTAATTGATGTGACAGCCCTATTGAAGATGGGATTGTTGACCCACCTTGTAACTGGCCACGCATTAAACAGATTGTGAGGGACAAACATGACATTGTTAGAGCCACCTTAGGAACAAGCTATGCAGAAGTGCCACCGATATAAATTCTTGCTCATTTAACTGAAACACCTATTCAAACATCATATCAAACAGACCAGGTTTTCAACAAACAACCCACTTCTGCTAGCAAACACATAGCGGCTCTTCGTAAAGTGAGAAAATTGATTGTTGAGAGGAATAAGTATGCACCTACAAACGTTGATGTGTCATTCAGTTTAGATGTCTTCCCAGAAGATGAGGACTCTTCTGTTTATGTAGCAACAGAGCGGGGTAAAAAAAAGAAAGAAACTGTCTGCTGATCGTCTACCTTTATATCCGAAAACAGGGAATCAATATGATTTTAGTAGGAGTCCTTCCTGTGAACCTCTCCTTGATGCTATTGACGACACGAATCCCTTCATACCTTTGACATCAATGCAATATCAAATTTCAAATTATGTGTTTACTGGCCAGGGCTCTGTGGATAACACTTGGTAATTACATACAGAAGATTTAATATTTTATATTCATTTACATAGTTCATGTTTACATATCTGCTGCTAATCATAATGCTATTACTGTTTGTGTGCAGCAATACGTTATTTGAGTTCAAAAATAATGTCCTTGGTTGGGATCAACTGTTGTCATTAAAACCGTATCACTATATCTCAAGCTTTGTCATAGATTCTTGGTCGGCATATCTAAACTACAAAGAAAAGAATGGGAATCCAACCAATACCACATGATTCTATTTTAGTACCCTAACATATGTAAGTTTGGTCATTGTTTTCATGTATTTCAGTTTACTATTTCCAACATTTTCACATTACTAAAATTTTATCTTCATTGTGCAGTTGTTATTAATGAAGAACACAGGTGCTTCTATTGGTGATCATCGTTACAAAACTTTCAAGCGTCGCATCGAAGTAGAATTAAATGAGTTTGAGTGGATTGATCTACCATCCATTGAACTAGTCAGTCCCTCACTTCATTTAGTAATTGAAATTAAATTCAGTATTACTGTAGTAGTCTATTTGAATAGAAGTCAGTGAATGTACTGTCAAAGTTTTCAAAATGTGCTATTACTTAACATGAAATTAACCTTTACCTGTCAGCGACCTTACAATTGTTTCTTTCCCTGATGCTAGTTCTTCTTCCCTATTGCACTTGAGAATCATTTTGTGTTGTATGTTTTCGACCTGCCAAGGAAATGTCTCATGATTCTTGGCAATCGCATTAGAAGGGGGAGTGTCTTAGAAGAGTATGGTGATAGTGTACTTGAACTGGTAAATTTACATTCTCCTCAAATATGAATTGTTATCTTTCACTTGCATTGGTAAATTCATGTACATTATGGTTCATCTCGTCTAATTTTTATTATTGTGTTACAGGGTGATGCTTTTGCACGGCTTTTGGGTGAAAATCAATCAACTATGGAGAAAAGTAATATAATAATGGGCATGGATCCTACAATAACAATGCTTCCATGGAGAAATAACAAAAATATTTTTGACTATGGTATTTACACCATGAGGCACATGGAAAAATTTAAGGGAATAACCACTTGGGACTGTGGACTGTCCAAAATTGATGTGAGTTTTACATTCAATTGTAACTTATTTAGACCAAATCAATGTTATCTTGTTGGTTATTAAATTCTAATTTCATGTTTTTTTTTTTGCAGATGAGATCGTTGACAATGCTGAGATTCAAGTACCTATGCACGATACTAAAATTTGAGCACAACAAACATCGTAACAGCGTTATTAGACATGCATTAGCGTGTCATTGACACTCACAAATAGTTCCTGAATATGATTTATTAGTTTTCTTTTGTGCTGTCGACATATCTGGCGTTAGTTGATGTTTATTGGGTTTGCTGTATTGATAATGTACATTTGATCTTTGGCGTATGTACACCAAAGTTGTACTGGATGTGCATTCATTCCAAGCTACTTGTTATAATGTACATTCTATAATGATCAATTGTCCATTTAAAGTAAAACAAATGTACACCAAAATCAATGATGTTCTTGCTTTAATACGAGAATGTTCATTTTAAGGAAAACAAATTTACATCCTGTGTAACTTCCTTGCTTTAAGATCTAATTGTTGATAGAATTAATTTATATCGTGCGTGGTCATTTTAATACGAGAATGTTCATTTTAAGGAAAACAAAAAAATATACTTCGTATACATTAAGGGGTCGTTTGGTTCAACAAGTCGGAATGGAATGGAATGGAGTTTGATAGTATGGTGGTATGGGGTTCTAAATCCATACTTGTCTAATCTTGTTTGGTTCATCATAAATTATAGAAGGAGGGAATGGAGTTTGAATCCAAGGGAGGTGGGTGGGTATGGGATTCCAAGGGGTTGGGGTGGAGTTAGAATCCATTGTGTATCTAACTCCATTCCAAATCACCCCAACCAAACAATGGAATGGATCAAATCCATTCCATTCCATTCCAATATGTCCAACCAAACACCCCCTAATATTTAAACAAATCATATGAGAAGAGGGCAGAAAAGAGAAGGGAAATAGCAATATTCGAAATTGAGTAAATATGTACAATTACTATTTTAATTTAACTATTACTTCTATTTCATATATTGCACACAATTTTTCTACTTGCCCAAATAAAACCCCAACACATGTAAATCTAGGGTGGACATAATAATACCTATTATGGAAGTATAGCCAATTTATGTTCAATTATAAAACACACAATTAGGTGTAAATCTAAAATAGATAAAAGGAATACTTCTTTCAAACCATCTTTACAAAGAAAATACTTCTTTCAACTACGAAGCATTAGGTTACTTCTTCATAAATTTTGATTATACTCTACCTTCGTTTTCAATACTTCTTCATTGCCAGGTAATCACGTTCATTTACTAATTTGTCCTGAATTTCGTCCTTTGGTGTATTTCTTAGGTAATTATACTTGGTTGATTTAAATCAATGACAAAATCACCTGAAAATTTCGCCTCTTTTGTTGGTTACATTTTCGTCGTTTTCAGTTTAATGAGATGTTCATGTCAAGTTTGCTAAACATTTGCAAATACTCTCTAACTGTCCTCAAGGGATAAATATAATATACATTTCGTTTAGATTTGTTATTTATTGATTACAATTATGTGAGATTTATGTGTGTTGGGGTAATTGGGGCAAGTAGGAAAATTGTGTACAACATATGAAATAGGAGTAATAGGTAAATTAAAATACTAATTGTACAAATTTACTCAATTTCGAATATTGCTCACAATGTTCATCATTCAATTAATTGTGTTTTTAAAGTTTACAGTATGATGTTCTAAATGCTATCGTTCAATGAACATTTTCGAATAACCATTCTTAATCTGTCTACAGAGGAAATCATGTCATTATTTTGCTTGGGATTGTTAACAAATTCTGAAGAGGAAGACAGAAAACAATTCATTGAACATCATCTCGACGCAAAGAAGACAATGCTAGGATGGCTATTTAATGGGAAGGACGCCATAATTGCAGGGGTGGAGGACAACTATGTAAAAAACACAGTACTACAAGATGAAACTTACATGCTACAAATCTTTCAAAAAGTTAATCAAGCTGACAAACATAACATGGAAGTAGTATGCAAGTGTTGGGCTAAGATGTTTATCTTACACAATGAGGAAGCTCGTTTAAGAGAGGAATATGAAAGGAGATTACAGACAAGCATTTCATTTGGGGTTAGAACGACTACTAGGGATAATGTAGTGGTTTTCTGAAGGTGTCTTTGTTACTTGACAGACAATCTCTTAACAAGGAGGACATTGCACCTGTTTCAATATCATTTGACACCCGAGTTAGGAAACCTTGTTGTTGTAGACAGTGAAGAAGAAGATTTTGACTCTATCCCGTCATCAATTTCCCGATCAGCGGTCGAACTTGCTTTTATTCTATTAAATCAAACCGAGTAATATATATATAAACAGCTGAGGTACATTTGAATATAAGTTTTATATTTACCTCATACCCCTTGTACCTACTGTTGATTTTCAATGTCCATTCAGAATATAAGAATATAAGTACATTCTCTTATTTGGTAATGATATTTCATTATATTGACGTAGTACCTTTTGTAATTTTTGGATTTTCGATACATCATGAAAAGAATTGTCCCATCACTGTATTTACAATGTCCATTACGTGCATTAACAATGTACCATTTAAATTAAACAATATAAATTAATGCATCTAATAATTACACTCTCACATGCAAGTTATAAAATAATTCAGGTGAAAAGACACCACTTTTCATGATTATTTGATTAAATGAGACATGTGTCAAATGGCAGTTGTAAACTAATGCATGTGAAAAGACAAATAATACTACACTCATAAATTGTAACTTCTCCTATTCTTATCCAAAGCAGTTTAAAACTCACTATAAATACTTATCTGAACTAGTGTGCTAATTACAAAATCTAAGGAATAATCATAGAAATCGTCTTCACTCCCTTAAAAAAGTACTCTAATTTCTGTTTTTTTTTGTTGTTCTTATTATTTTTTCCCTGCAAAAGAAATGCATATCTTTATGTAAATAAGTATATTGAATATTATTGCAAGAATAATGCAGTAATCGAATTCTAATATGCTCTGGTAATTTATTTCATACAAATAAAGGTTCATATATAATGTATTCCTATCAATGTCCATTGTCATGCCTTTAAAGGAACATTTATTTTATTGATAATGTTCATAGGAAATATTGTTGTCCATTTTGATATAGCATATATAAAATGTATTGAATGTTAATTACAGTAAACGACATAATACTATTTAATTAATATTTGAAATACTTACAAAAGCCATTCAAGACTGTTTCATAATCAGTTTAAATATAAAACTCACTAGAAATACTTGTATAAACTAGTGTGCTAATTACAAAGTCTATGGAATAATCATAGAAAACGTCTTCACTCCCTTGAAAAAGTGCTCTGGTTTCTGGTTTTTTTTTTGTTCTTATTATTTTTCCTTGCAAAAGAAATGCATATCTTTATGTAAATAGTAGCCTATATAACATTCTGATTATTTCATTTATAAGTATTATTTGATTAATCAGTATGTTTTTTTATCTTGCGAAAAGAAATATATACTTTAGTCCCCAAACGAATTAAAAGTTGCTTCAGGTCTGAAAATCAAACTTCATTTGTGGCTGGAATGTTTTGCCAAAATTAAGTATAGTAGATATTTCAATCTGGCAACGTGCTTAATATTTGCAGGAGAAGATTATTTTACCTTTTGCTGCAATCTGTTTTCACAATAACATTGTTTGCTCTTTGCATGATTATACAATGTCAAAGCCCACGTTAATTTGTTTTACCCTATAGTATGGCCTTAAATATGGTTGAAGTTGGTACTTCCCATAATGCCTTAAGTTTATTGTCACTCTTTTTAAAATACGTTTATTTTTTGCCTGAACCAAAATATGAGTTCTGTTACCAATGTGAAAATAATGTCGGATATCGAGCAAAAATTCGCTGACGTTGAGTATGACCTCGCTGAAATGAAACGCGAAAGAGATTCACTGGATCAATATCTTATTGAGGTGCTTGGTAAAAACGAAGTATTAGAAGAACATCAGGAAGGGTTGTACGAGAAACTGGACATAGCTGAAGTGAATGCAAAGTCACTACAACAGAGGTGGACATTCAAGCGCAGATGAAGTATATCACGGTGAAAGAGACAAAGATAGCCCGACAACTTGAAGCTAATAGACCAAAAAAAAGATACGTAGGTGACATGGATCGTCGATTTCTCACCGGTGTGTCACGGTTTGTACGAGAATCATATGCTCTTCTTGATCGTGAAAATACTATACCTTGGCCAGCAGTCGTGAAGGCTATGGAATTAATGGACGGTTATAAGAAACGTCTAAGGGAGGACTTTCTAGAGGGTGAGAGCAGTGTTCATGCTTCTGTTTGCAGTAAACCCAGAAAGGGTTAAGAACTTTGATGTTAATTTATGTATAATTATAATCTGTAGTTAAATTTAGAAACATATGCGTTTTCATAAATTATTATAGTCAGAACATATTTGCATTTTATTATGAATGTTTAGTTGAATCTAAACTATTATCATGTACCTAAGCTTTAATTGTTTAGAATTGACCCTTTCTAATTTAAAGTCAGTTATAAATGTCCATATTATTATGTAACGATGTACCAAAGCTTTAAACCCGCATTTCTTTCACAGATTATCCTCTTAAAATAAGGGAATGGGTTTAAGGTTGGATTAGGCAGACCGCGGTCTGCCTTATCCAACCATAAATCCTTTCCCGTCCCATTTTAGGATACTCAGCCCCCTAGTTTTAATCTCGTCCCCAAAAAGGGTTCACTCGGCCCCTCTAGGGTGTCTTTTTGTCTTGCCGCCTTCGAATGAGAAGAAAGGAAAAGGGTTTAGGGTTCGATTAGGCGGATCCGCGGTAGCGGTCTTCCTAATCAAACCCTAAACCTTTTCCCGTCCCGTTTTAGGATACCCGACCCCCCCAAAAAGGGTTCACTCGGCCCCTCTAGGGTGTCTTTTTGTCTTGCCGCCTTCAAATCGCGGTCCGCCTAATCGAACCCTAAACCCTTTCCCGTCCCGTTTTAGGATACCCGGCCTCCCAGAAAGGGTTCACTCGGCCCCTCTAGGGTGTCTTTTTGTCTTGCCGCCTTCAAATGAGAAGCAAGGGAAAGGGTTTATTGTTGGATTAGGCGGATCCGTGGTAGCGGTCCGCCTAATCAAACCTTAAACCCTTTCACGTCCCGTTTTAGGATTCCCGGCCCCCCCAAAAAGGGTTCACTCGGCCCCTATAGGGTGTCTTTTTGTTTTGCCGCCTTCAAACCGCCTAATCCAACCCTAAACCCTTTCCCGTCCCGTTTTAGGATACCCCCCCCCCCCCCCCCGAAAAAAAAAGAAGGTTCATTCGGCCTCTCTAGGGTGCCTTTTTGTCTTGCCGCCTTCAAATGTGAAGCAAGGGAAAGGGTTTAGGGTTGGATTAGGCGGATCCGCGGTAGCGGTCTCTCTAATCAAATCGTAAACCCTTTCCCGTGCCGTTTTAGGATACCCGGCCCTCCCCCCCCCCAAAAAGGGTTCAGTCGGCCACTCTAGGGTGTCTTTTTGTCTTGCCGCGTTCAAATGAGAAGCAAGGGAAAGGGTTTAGGGTTGGATACCGTGGATCCGCCTAATAAAACCCTAAACCCTTTCCCGTCCCGTTTTAGGATAACCCCCCCCCTCCCCCCAAAAAAAATTGTTCACTCAACCCCTCTAGGGTGTCTTTTTGTCTTTCCGACCTCGTAGTTTTAATCCTGTCCCGTTTTAAGATACCTGACCTCGTAGTTTTAACCCTGTTTTAGCAACATACTTCATTTTATCAATATTACAAATATTTACAAAGCAATTTAAGGCTTAAAAAAAAAAAAGAAAAATGAAAACAAACATTAAAAAGCAAGTAACAACTAAAAGAGGAAATAAATAGTTAATATATGCATTAATTTTATTGATTTATGTGTAATTACTCTCTAATTTCTAAACTAATGCCAAATATGGAAGGGTATTAAATGTTTTAATACAACCCACTGGGTTGTATTTATCATTTCCCTTATTTTTTAACAGTTACAGTACACTAGTAACTACTACTAACTACCTACAAGAAAAAAGAAATGGAGTAAAAAAATAAGAGTAGTAACCAGTTTTTAGCTCAGTCGTTTTACATTACTAGTATAGACTTTGTCATAGGAGAATTGTTCAACAGCAGTATAATTTTGAAGTTACGCCCAATTTCGTCCGTTATACTAAGGTATTTTCTTTTCAATTTCGTTTCTTCTCTATCATAATTCTAATATAATGTTTAATTTGGATCACTTAATTGTTCAACAGCAGTATAATTTTGATGTTTTGTTTTCAGATATTTATACTGCTTCACTGTTAAAAATACATTCGGATTAATGTGCATGAATTATTTTTTCTACATTTAGAAATACATTCGCATTGTTCTTCCCCAATTTTAGTTCTCTGAATTATTCTTTCAACATTTACTTTCTAGTTTCTGTTAATTTTGGATTTTTAATTGAAGGTAATAATATATTGTTCATACAGCTTTAAATTAATGTGCCTATTGTTTTTAATATAGAAATTGTTCTGAATCATCTAAAAGTACATTATCTTTGTGACTAATGTACATTTCCTAAAATTAGGTAACTGGTGATTATCTATACTTGTCAATTTTGTATTTTCAATTAAACGTAATAATATATTACATTCAGCTTAAATTAATGTGCCGTTTGTTATTTAATATAGAAACTGTTCTGAATCATCTAAAAGAACATTATATTTGTGATTAATGTACATTTCCTAAAATTAGGTAACGGCTGATTATCTCTACTTGTTTTGTAATTTCATTTTATAATTACGGACTATGGAGCAGGAAGATAAAAAATCTCAAAAGCGAAGAAAAGTTACTTTTATTTTTCCACCAGCTGAAAGTTGCACTGATGGTAAAAATGAGTGTGCTCCATTTACAAGAAAGCGTAAATCAGCTACTATTAACAGTAAATCTAAGTGTATACAATCTTTCGCAAAGAAGATAAATGAAGAAAGTGACGATGATCTTGCAGTTAAGAAACAAATTGTTCCTGTTAATAAACAAATTGTTACTGAAAAGAAACAAAGTCCTCGAAAGGGTAAAGTAAGTAATAAGATGGTATTGGGTTCCAAGTGTAAGCAGAAGTTTGATTTCTCTTCGTTTAAAAGTGCATATACGAGAATGTCTCCTACAGGAGTAGTTGAGGTAGTTGAACGTTTGTCATACGAACAGTGGTGCGCGCTAGAAGAGATTGGATTTAGTAGGCTGTTTTGGTTAAAAGTCCGTTCCATTCCTTTAAAGCTTGGGTACTGGTTAATTAAGCAGTATAACCCATACCAAAATTGTATTAATCTTCTTGATGTTGAGAAGCTGTTCTTGAAGGTTTCTGATGTAAGATCAACATTTGGATTTCCAATAGGCTCTAAAATAGTTGAATTATCCAAAACTCATACTGAATCAGAACAGTTTCAAGAGTTTTATGCCAAATGTAAACAACAATTTGGTATAAAAGATGGACAAGTTCCACTAAAAATGCTTGAGAATTGGTTGATAAATCATGATCATGGTGGTGATGAATTCAAGGTTAACTTTGTTCTGTTTGTTGTTTCTTTGCTAATGAGAAACACCCAAAAGCCTTTGGTTAATCATCATGTTTTGAAATCGTTGATGAATGTTGATGAAATCAAAGATTCAATTGGTGTTCCTTTTCGTTAAAAAGTCTCCAAGAAAGCAAGATTGAGTGGGTGGAAAAGGAGACTCACTTCGGTGGGCCACTGTTGTTTTTGGAGGTAAGAAGTCTCAAAAAATATATTTGAAGTTCATAAATTAATTAACATTGCAAGGTACGTTTTCATTCTCTTCTAATTAATTTTTTTTTTATTTTTTTTTGCAGCTCATCTATGTTGATCGCGTTGTTCATATGGAACGAATAGTTGAAAGAGATTATTATACGTTGGTAGGTTAGATTAGTAGTTTGTTATCATCCAGAGAGAAGGATGAGATGAAAAGCGGTATGTTTAGAAATGGTTAATTTGGAAGCACCAATGAAGGAGGTGGTTGACAATACAGGTGTCGAATCTGTCTATGAAACAAAGGACTACACCGAGGAGTATATTCTTGATCTTGCTAAATGTATAACTAGTTTAGCTCAGAACATATCATCTGTTAAGGCTAAGTTAGAAAAAGGAGCATCAATAATTAAGGAGAACAAGACTGCTAAGAAGCTCTGTGATCATGCATTTAGTTTACTCAATTTGTCATATGAGCACGACTCATTGATAGTAAAAGTTCTTTTGGTACTAATGTTCTTTGATATTCCAGATCTTTGTTCTGCTGCTTTGAGAATGATGTTAGTAATCATCCTTTGGTTCTTGAAGCTTTGAATAGCGTAAACATAACTTTAAAAAATAGTATTCAGGTTGAAAGCATGTCATTGAAGAGGCCGATTTTTTATACATACAAAAAGGTAAATATGTTGATCATATTTTTTGTTATATTATGTTAACTTGGTGCTTAAGTGTATTCTTCTTTAATTTGATACATTTCAACTATTCCAGAAGCCTTGTGCATTGAGAAAAGAAGGTGAATTAGTTGACAATGGGAATGAAGATAACAAGGAAGAGGTGTCAAAAGGAGAGTCAGAGGAAAACAAAGTTGAAACAGTTGAAAATAGAAATGAACACAAGAAGGAAGAGATGTCAAAAGGGGAGTCTGAGGAAAAAAAATATTGAATCAGTTGAAAATGGGAATGAAGATAACAAGGAAGACATGTTGGAAGGGGAGTTTGAGGAAAACAAAGTTGAAACAGATGAAAATGGGAATGAAGACAACAAGGAAGAGGTGTCAGAAAGGGAGTGTGACAAAAACAAAATGTCTGATGATGACAAGGATGTACGAAATGATTCAAACCATCTTTATGTTGATAGTGACGGGGAGAATGAGCAAGAATCCAATACGGATAATCTTATAAATACCCTTGTATGTAGCATGTTATCTAAAGATTATAGTGAAGAACCCAAGGCAACCAATCCCAACCCAAGCTTAGATATTAGTACTGAACTTGATTTACTAAAAGGAGACATTGACCCATGTACATAGCCATCTGAGTTTCAGCACTGTATTGCTGACTATGTCTACTACACTAAGGGAAAAGGCACTGTTCTTGCTAGATATATTTTATTTTACTGATTATGTTTCTTTTATTTAATCATTCTGTACATTTCGTTTGGGTATTATGTACATTATTAATAAAGATAATGTACATATGTGTAATTAACTGACTTGTTTTGTGAAACGTTTGAACCAGTGAAAAGCTCTTTGAGTTTAAGAATGTCGTGGGTACCCGATATCTTTTTGCATCTCTAAAACCACCTCGGTATATAGCAGATGCTGTGGTTGATTGTTGGTCAGCTTACTTGAATTTCAATGAACTTGAAAGAAAATCTTCAGCACCACGTCGATTCTTTTCTTCAACCCTCGTATTTGTAAGTAAAATTTTATTTCATTCTATATTACAATAATTTTATGTTATACAAGTGTATATTAATAGAAGAATATTATGTTATGTGTGTGCAGCAAGCATTTCAAGGCAAAGGAAAGAATTCAAATTTGAAAGACAATTGGAAGTATTCAAGAACCATCTTAGAAATGAGTTAAATCATGCTGGGATTATTGATGTGACAAAAGTTGATATGGTTAGCTCAAACAATTTATATTGTTAATACATAGTGTTATCTGCTGCTAATTTACTCTCGTAACAAATTTTATGTATGTTGTATCTTCTAATCTTTTCTTATATAAAACAATTTTTTTTCCCAATAATATCCGACAAGCATTTTTACCTGTTCGTATTCAATATGGAGAAAACAAGTTTGTCATTCTTGATAATCAACAGCATGATGAAACCCCAAAAACTCGTTATGGAAATAAACCTTGGAATATGGTAATTGTTCAGTTGCTTTTCATTGGTTATTTTTTCTTTTACAATGTCATATTGTTTGCACAGTCTCTCTAGACAGTTTGATCTGAATTTTTCCATGCAGCGTAATGCTTTGGCAGAATATTTCAATGACATTGGTGATTTGAAGGAAAGAGTAAGAGCAATAGAGCCTGTTGTATTAAAAATGCCTTGGAGAAACCATTAAAATGTTGTTGACTGTGGTATTTACACAATGGAACACATGGAAACGTAGAAGCAGGGTCAGTATTGGACTTGTGGGTTGACAAAAAACAACGTAAGTTTCTAAACAATTTATATCCCATAATTGTAAATGTACTTTTGGTTTAATTAAATGATCTTTCTTAAAGTATTAAAAGCACATTGTTGTTTAGAAATTACCTATCCTCAAGATATTCTAACTTTTGTAGATGGATATACTTCGAATATTGAGAATCAAATATCTTTGCACTTTGGTTTCATCCAAGTGCAACATTGTTTGTGATGACGTTTTAACAAAGGTGAAGCAGTATCAAGAGAAGCCCTTCCCAAAGAAACTGGATTCGTCTGATGAAGAATTCTACGAGGATAAATGTGGTGATGAGACTGTTGGGGATGAGGAGATATGAGAGGAGGTAGTTGGAAAGAAAGAGAAGAGTACCGATGATATTGGTGTCTGTGACAACAATGAGACTGTTAGGGTTAAGAAGAGAACAGTGGAGGTAGGTTGTACAGAAGAGAATATACCAGATGGTAATGATGTTTGTGAGAATAATGACAGCACGACAGATGTGAGTAATACAAACGACATAGCTAAGATAAAAGACAAGAGTACAAATGAGCATAATGTGCTTGACAGTGCTGAAACTACCAAGGGCAAAGTCATCAACAATCAAAATGTTCATGAAAATCAAACAAGCAACCAGAGTCTCTGAGCATCCTTGCAAATCATAATTTACTAAGCACAGATACATGCATTATTACTCCTCTTACTGACTTTCAGAATTGCATTGCAAATTATATGTCGTATAGTAGAGGAAAACATATCGATTTAGCCAGGTATATATATATATTACTACTAATGTACAATATTTAAATTTAAAATGTTCTGTATCCTGTTTTCAGTTAACACTGGTAGTCCTGAACCAGGGAACTTCTTGTGCATGTGGGTGACATTTCTCTTCGGCGTATTGAAATAGCAACGCTACGACAATCTAAGTATTTAATGAGTGATGTGATCGATTGTTGGGCAAAACTTTTGAATGCCAAGGAATCTAGAAGAAACTCTTCAAAGCCATATCGATTTTTTTTTTACCACAGCTGTGTGTGTAAGTAAAATATTTTATAAACTTATTTCAACAAGTAAATTTTGTAATGTTGTTTCCCTTAATTAACATCAGAAACTTTACTTGTCTTGCATACAAATGATGCTTCAAGGAGAACTGGACATTGTTGAAAATTTTATGGTGATTAAGGATATAATGAAAGAAGAGTTTACCCAATTCTCGGTTAATCCAGATAGAATTGATTTGGTTAGCCTCGACAATATACACTCTTTCTGCATGTTATATTTAATTTGCTTGTTGCCTAATTAAATCTTTTAAAATCTACAGTTCTTCTTCCCAGTTATATATAAAAGGCATTAGCATTTACTAGTCATTGAAAGCAACAAGTATAAGTTCATCATCATTGATAATGTGCATCATGACGGAAAACCAGAAGAATTTTTCCACGATAGACCATTGTCTTTTGTAAGATTTTATGCTCTCTTTTGCTTAACAACACTACATGCTGTTCCTATTTATTATTATGAATGTACAATGACTTTACATAGAGCGTACCTTCCCCAAAAATATGGCATGTCTTAATTTTCTTATTTTTGTGATATTGTAGCTCATAATTATTAGTGTCCTAATGTTTTTCGCCCCTTCTCTGCCAGTGTAATGTTCTAGCAGAATACTTGAAAGACATAGGTGTTTCAAAGGTAAAAGTTGATCGCATTAAAAAACTGCAGCCTATTCTTGCAAATATGAAGTGGAGGAACAACACTAAAAAGATTGATTGTGGTGTTTACGTTATGAGACATATGGAGACATTTAAGGGTAATCTAAATTGAACCTGTGGGCTTAAAAAAGGCGATGTGAGTTTCAGAAGTAATACAATTATTATTAATACATAATTAAGTACACATTTGTACATGTTCTAACCACTTTTTTTCTTTACTTTCCTAGGATGTTCCCCTATTGATTCTGCGGAAGAAATACATTTCATATATGATTTCACCAGAAGGCAATGTATGTTTTAATGCTGTACTAAAGAAGGCAATGGATTTCCGTTCAAACCCACTGCCATGGGAAGAATACGACGATGAAGATGAGGAAGATGCTGAATTCAAGCCGTAAAAACTTTTTTAGTTTCGTTTGTGACATGTGTGTTAGTAATGTAACATATATTGAGGAAGCTACGACTCGAACAACCTGAAGTTTGCAAAAATTTTAATTCAAGAGAGTGTTATATTTCGGAAACAAATTTCAATAATGTTTATTATGTTCTTGCAGAACAACAATAATGTTTATTGTGCAAAAGGCTTTTGCGCCTTCAAATTATTGTACTCTGGGAAAACAATTCCAATCAAGTTGATGATGTCCGTGCAGAACAACAATAATGATCCTTTAATACAAATGTAATATACTTTGGCTATAAGAGTAATGTACTTTGGCAGTGAAATCGAATTGTACATACAAGCCTTTAAGAATGTTCCTTGCAGAACAACAATAATGATCCTTTAATACAAATGTAATATACTTTGGCTATAAGAGTAATGTACTTTGGCAGTAAAATCGAATTGTACATACAAGCCTTTAAGCACGTTCCTTGCAGAATAACAATAATGATCCTTTAATACAAATGTAATATACTTTGCCTATAAGAGTAATGTACTTTGGCAGTAAAATCGAATTGTACATACAAGCCTTTAAGAATATTCTCGTAGTGTATATTATGGATGTCTATCCTTGAATCAAAAATTTGCATCTTCCACTTCGTTATCAGATTCATCTTCTTCATCGTCGTCCTCCACATCATCAGATTCATCTCCTTCATCGTCGTCATCTTCATGGTGGTATTTGGTGAATATGCAACAGAATGTAAATTAAATATTAGATTTTATAAGGAGAAAATGGCCAAAATGAACAACTAAATTGATATACATTTAATGTTAACCAAATATACATTTCTGAAATTCTCATCTGTGCCTTCAGAACAACCATAATGTTCATTGCACAAAGAGCTTATGTGCCTCCATATAAGAGTGATGATTTTGGAAGGTAAACACTATACGCTATACTTGTATAATTAATAATTATTTAGCATTAATGTAATATGCTTTAACAAGAAACCAAATTATACATACCTGTCAGATGGTTTGTTTTTTGCAAGTCCTAGAGTTGTGTCCTTGGAGGCCACATGTTTTGCAGTACCTCTTCTCTTTTCCTCTCTTCTTTAGGGCATTTAACATTTGTGATTCAATTCTCTTACCCTTGGTCCTACCCTTGTTTTTAGATTTTTTAGGAACATGAATCACCAACTTCTGAGGTATTTTGTAGCCCACGTACTTTTCTATTTCTTTCATCTTGTCTTTCTTCTTTGCTGGAACACTTCTGTTACTAATCATATCCAATCTAATAGCTCTCAGTTTTTTAATCAAAAGCTTCATGTCGTTATCATCACACTCAGCTACGCTGACACAAGAATAAACCTCTTGCCACAGCTCAGTACTCAAACTTTTCCGGTCAGAAAACTTTTGAGAGACATCTATCAGTTTGCCATCTTTATCAAAGACAGGCTTACTCATTGCAGCTTTTGTCCATCTTTGCATTATGTAATGTTCTGGTATTTTCCGAAAATCTTGGTTGTGTAGAATCCAAAGGCAGTGCCTGCACAACAAGCCCATTCTCTGAAACATAGAATAGAAACAAGTAATCTCCATGTTATCTGGTAAATATGCTACGTTCCATGACTTATTTGGCATCTGCAAGTCTGTTAGAATATATATTTTTGTCTCATCAATCTTCTCCACATCTTTAAAACGGCAATCAGACAAAGCTGCAACCAATTCTATTTGGAAGTCTTTGAAAATGTTGTGCGAGTATATTTCAGAAGCATGGACTTCAAGGTTTGAGTTTGTTTTCCGTGGGATTTCAGAGTGTTTGTTGTCACTGTTCAACTTAGACTGCTTGTGTCTTTATGCTTCCAAGGCACTCTTATAGCACACCCAAAACCCAACAAGGGTCAAATGAGGTGTGAGGAACCTATCAAAGAAACTGTTTTCACTCTCAGACCTAGAAGTAACCCTCATCAAGCCAGACATGGAAACATCTTTAAAATAGGCAGGGATCCACTGTTCCCTGATATCGTACAAATCTGAAAACCACTCGTGTTCTACAAGTTGAAAATCAGTCATTATCTTCCCCCATTGTTCTTCGAATACATCAGGCTCAAGTTGGTTGATCCAAACACACTTATTGAGCCTGGTCTTAAAATCCTCATCTTGAAACAGTTGATAACTGAATTTTTCTCTTAGTTTCTTCATTATGTGCCACATGCACAGTCTGTGTGTTGACTCCTTAAACACTTCCGGGACTACCGACTTCATTGATTTGTCCTGATCAGTAATTATAATTCTCGGCTGGCACTCGCCCATTGCTTCAAAAAATGTCTTGAACAACCATCTATAACACTCAATACTTTCATCACCTATCAACCCAGCTCCAAAGGTTATGCACCTTTTGTGGTGATCAACTCCTTTGAAAGGCGCAAACACCATATCGTACTTGTTTGTTCCATATGTAGCATATGCTGATAACACCTCACTGAACAGCACATAGTACTTTATGCAGATCGGATCTGCCCAAAACACTCCAGCCAAGCACTTGTTTTCATCTACTATAAAATCAAAGTAAAATGAACTGCATGTGTCTTTTTTCCCAATAAGATTCTCAACAAACATTTGCGCATCAAAATTACCAATGTAGGTTTTTATGTCCCTGACAAAGTTTTTGAAATCAACCTCAGTAGCACCAATGTTGTTGTAACCTCCACACAGCTCCTTCCAACCTCTATAGGCTTTCAAACCACCTAGTTTTAGCACCTTAACCTTTGTGACAAATTGTTTCTGTACCTCTGTCATTTTTCGGTTTCCTTTCAAGAATATTGTAGATTCCGGCGAAGCAAGTGGATGGTTATGGGCTTCATCGAATCTGGTAACTATATAAGTTCCATTTTCTTGGTATTTAAACTGCACTAATGCACGACAGTCAATTCTTGTAATCGGGCTCACACGGCTTATATCTGTCACATCAGATTGTGCATCATTCTCAGCAGTATTAGTATCAGTATCAGTCCTCTTCCTTTTCCTACATTCCTTTACACCTAGCCTATTGCAGACAACATTCCTTAATGCAAAGTTGTTTGGTAACTCATTGCCTTTAATCCTTTTTGTTGTTGCAAGTCTTGGCGTAAACCCACAGATTGTAAAATATTCTTTGTAGAATAACTCTGCTGATTCTAGTGTTTTGAATACTTGTCCTACTTTAGGTTTCTTTTCCTCTGGACATAATGGAATGTCTTGGAGTGCATTTAATGTTTCAATTCTTGTTCTTGGTGTCTTAAAGCTGTTATTTGTAGAAGAAGACGTAGTTGCATCACTTGTACTCATTGTCTGCTTCAACAGTAGTTAAGTAAGTAAGTATATTGAATATTATTGCATCAATAATGCAGTAATCCAATTCTAATATGCTCTACAAAGATTGGTAATTTATTTCGTACAAATAAAGGTTCATATATAATGTATTCCTACCAATGTCCATTATCATGCCTTTAAAGGAACATTTATTTTACTGCTAATGTTCATAAGAAATATTGTTGTCCATTTTGATATAGCATATATAAAATGTATTGAATGCTAATGACAGTAAACAAACAAATAGACATAATACTATTTCATTAATATTAGAAATATTTACAAAAGTCATTCAAGACTTTCAAAAGCATAAAGCCTATTAAGGCTTATACTGAAAAAAAAACACAAGATAATACAAAATAACAATGTACTAGAAAACTAACTTAATATATTTCTAAACTAATCTAACAGTCGGACTCATAATAACCCTCATCACCAGACTGCTCCTCAATTTCATATTGTTGTCTGTGTTTTTTATTTTGTCATGCTTGTCGTTTATGATGTCTAATTATTTCTTCACGACTAGACATACACCTGCAAAGGCAGTATCTTTCAAGCAGCCGATCATTATTTGTGATAGTGGTTCTTCCATTTTAATTTCCCCAAACCGCGTTTCGGTAATAATCTCTTTCAATTACCTTTGGGTCGTTCCCTATAAGCAACCAACTTGACCAGGCCTTGCACACCTCGCCCATATTTTTCTTCTCTTGCCTCCCAAGCAGGGACGAAGCTCGGACCAAATTTCACCCCGGGCCGAAATTTTTTGTTGCGTTAACTATAAAATCGCTTTCTTATGAAGGCTTTATGTAATAAAATATTACTCTCTTAGGTGTATTTGTTGACAGTTCGTTTGTCTCATTTTTCGAAATTTCACCATTTTTCCTCTCGAAAAACTCAATTATTGTTGGTGTTTAGTTGGAGTTTTTACCTATTATAACTTTTAAAAAATATATAATATTAAAGTTATGATGTACTCCGTAACATTTTATTTGATGAAAGAAGAAATCAAAAATAATTGAAGGGCAAAATTAAATTCACCCAAGTCCCTAAAAATTACTGACCCACCATACCTCTAAATCCAATTAGACAAATTATTTCTCCCTTTTCTATGTAGTAAGCCTGTACGGAGCAAACTCCATCTTCAATTTTCTTATCATCTGAAAAATACAAAATCAATTATTTTTGATTTCTACTTTCATTATTTACAATAAGGTAAGTAATCTATCTATGTTTATGAATTTTGCGATGAAATAAAGATTCAATAGTTTAATTGAAAGTTTCAATCACCTTTAGTTCAAAATTAATACACGTACTAAGCTTGTTAATTGAAAGGAAAAAAAAATAAAATAGATAAGAAATTACTTGAAATTGATCTCCAAATACCGAAGTATCTACTTCCTATCAACGCAAATCGGCAATGGAGACTCCTCGACTTTTTGTATAATGGCCCTTTGTTTTATTTACTTTATTTTCCAGTAGTACTTATAATTTATTTTTTACCATATATAACATAGAAAATTTTAATTTTTTTTAATTATGGCATTTATTCTGCAATTAATTTCTATACAAATTTAACTATGTTTCTATTTGTTATGGCAACAATGAATATGGAGAAGATTCAAAAAAGGAAGGAAGGATTTTTTTAAAAATTTTAGTAATTTTTTTTAAGTACAGAAAATTTCCGGAAAATCCGCCCGGGCCATGGCCCGCCTGGCCAGGCCTGTGCTTCGTCTCTGCTCCCAAGTCGGTCAAAAAAAAATCTGGAGGAATATTCAGGAGTAGTAAGGACATTATGTAAAGGACGACTGTGTGATGGTACATCCATCTCCACAGGAATATTTCTTCCATCAATCCAGTTTGAAGAAAATTGGCCTACTTTCCATTGCCTATAATTATTCACGAAATTGGTTTTATCATCAACATTCTTGTAGTGGGCTATTTTGCATTTAGAGTAAGACATTGTTTTTTTTTAAGAAAATTAAGTAGTTTTCTCGAGAGATTGAAGGTTTTGGTTATTGAAAAAGGTTTTAGAAATGAAGATAGGATGGAAAAGTGGTGGTGTACTCTTGTGTTTATACAGTGGATTAATTGAGTATAAGTGATTAAATTTTGTGAACAATTGTGCCTTTTCAACTGTCACAAACATAATCATGGTAATTAATAAATTGGTTGAAGTTATCTATGTTACTTAAACGACTATATGTTTTGCGAGTTCAATTTAACTGATATTTCAAATTCCTGTCTAAATAATAAAATGTACCTTAAAAAATAATATAATGTACATTTAAGGTCTGCTTTTAAATCTCTAGCATAAAACAGTACATGCACATAATGAAAATACGTAATGGACATTTGAATTAAACTGAAAGCACATTTATTTTCCAAATAATCCTTCATGTTCTTTTTTAAATAATTTAATGTACCTTTAAATATAATATAATGTACATTTTCCAAACAGTGCTTAATGATATTTTAGTTGCACCTAATTATCAGAAAATGCAAATTATGAATATAGATAGTGGACAATTTATTTGATGGAACATGTTTTTTTTATAATTAATATAATGTACATTTAGAAGTAATATTCAAATTAATGTGAATAGTTGTGTCTTTTCATCAGATAAGCAAGTTACAAACCGTCATTTGACTTATTGTGACTTATTGTGAACAGTTGCAAGACCACTTGTAAAAGGTAATAATTACTTGCACATCCTTATTATATATAATGCACATTTCAATAAAACTGATTGGACATTTCCTTATGAAACGTGTACACCACAACACAACACATTATTATTACATGCAAAATTACTTTTCAGTTACTTCAAATTGCACACTTTTCCTTTCTCATTATTTTTACATTTTTTCTCACCACAAAGTACATTTACATTTATCATCCTCCTAAAATCAAACAAACAAACTATAAACCCTAATTTAACACTTTTCATTATAAAATTAATGTTTTTGTGGTTCTGGACATTAAATATAGTTAACTAAATTTAATCAAATCCGAAATTAAGTTGAATTTGATTAAATTCAACTTTAACATCATCATAAAATCAATTCAACAATGATTCAGAAAGGAATTAAATAACATTGAATGAACTTACCTCAATATTGACTGTAGAAAACAATAATTCCAGATGAATGACGAAATCAATTCCGATTTTCCTTACAAAGTTTTGATCTAGAAATAACTGAATAGCTGATGAATGCAAAAAGTTTGAACAAATTGAATCTGATTCGCGCTTCTGAAGATTTGCACTTCGAACACAGCAATTAATGATGAATAACCGATTTTAGATCACTAAATTTGATGTCGAAAAACAAAAATTTACAAATTAAGGAAGGATTAATGATGAAATCGATTGATTTTGTTTCATGTGGTTTGATTTTGTTCCGTAGGTTTGATATTGCTCACATGTACACTCTTATTTTTTGTTTTCCGCGAAACTCTACTTTTCAGAGAAGCGCGCGTCTAATCTCAACCGTCAGATAATTTGATGGACGGTTGAGAGCTGTTCTCACGGTTCTCACGATAAGCCCCGTTCTCACCGGAACTCTAGCCTTTATTATTATTATTATTATTATTATTATTATTATTATTATTATTATTATTATTATTATTATTATTATTATTATTATTATTATTATTATTATTATTATTATTATTATTATTATTATTATTATTATTATTAT